>NW_019392756.1:1009693-1020926 GCF_000648675.2 Cimex lectularius | reverse complement strand
TCTCTCTCTCTCTCTCTCTCTCTCTCTCTCTCTCTCTCTTACACACAGACACACAGACACACACACTGTTTCTGCCTATGTCTTATTTCTGTTCCTATCGTT
The DNA here is from genome assembly GCF_000648675.2 of Cimex lectularius. NCBI lineage: Eukaryota > Metazoa > Arthropoda > Insecta > Hemiptera > Cimicidae > Cimex > Cimex lectularius. Next base: position 1,020,824 of record NW_019392756.1, on the reverse strand, counting down.
TTCAACTTCTTGCCTTTACACCCTCCTTCTTAGGTAATGTAGACATAAATCTGTCCTGCTCATTCTCCCATTTGTAACAATAACAAGATCAAATACCCCTTCAGAACATGAGTATCTGCAACTATGGCCCAAATTTAGTTTATGCCAATAGGAAGAAACTTGTGACAAAGAATTGCAACAATAACAGTTCTAAATTTTTCCTGGCATTTTCAATCTCATCCTTTATATGTAGTTTCCCCTGGATCATTTAACATATTTACAATTCGTCGGTTCAAGGAGGATTAATATTTTTATTCCCTTCGCACGGAACCGAAATGCGGTCGGTCAGTTGCGAGGGCTGGGGGGTGTAATCCATCAGACAAGTTGTGCTCCCCCCATCCACCAGACGGCCGGCATGGAGGGAAAAGAAAGGAGACAGAAAGTACAATTAAGGTCCGGTGTGTTGGTCTGTGTTAATCAACTTGGCAATATTGATTGGGGCTGGGAGGGCCGACCAACTAATTGCTCCGTTCCCACCCAAACACGTCTTCGCCGCCCCAACACACATTCGGCTCCTCCATCCTTCAACCCCCGCCTCACACCAACACGGAGCAAACAGACACAACAAAGTACACAGGTAATTACCCCCACTTAAGGAACTTTCCCCGCCGAAGAAAACTAACCAGTTTTTCAATTCCTTTACAAATTCTCTTTTTCCTTTCCTTACAAGCCGCCGGTTGGGCCGGCTTTTATCCGATTTGGACCAAAACAAAAGCACACGTCGAAATTAGATCCGGTTGAAATCACTGAATCAGTCCACCATCAGACCTCTTAACTCAATGACAAAAAAATTTTATTTGTACAAACAATTATTTAATATGATATTATCTTAGCCCTGGTCCATAAGAGAGAGAGAGAGAGAGAGAGAGAGAGAGAGAGAGAGAGAGAGAGAGAGAGAGAGAGAGAGAGAAAGTGAGTGAGAGAGAGAGAGAGGGGGGGGGAAGGGAGACAGTGAAAAAGTAATACAAAATCAGAAAAAGAATGAGAAAAAATGAGAGATCGTGGAAAGGACTTAGTAAAGTGTCGTGAAAAATAAAAAAAGAGAAAGGAAGGAAAATGACAAAGGAGAGAGAGAGAGTGAGTGAGACCAGATATGCAGACAGTTATAAAAACAAAATAAAAGTGAAATAAAGAGACAGTGCAAAGCAGCGAGACAAAACCGACCAGGGTGATGACCATGCTGATATCTTCAAGAAACTGAAGATTTCATCACCAGTGGTTGTTCTGGTGATTTTTTGTCAGTCCCTTTTATCAATAACCGTCAAATACGTTTTTAATAGTCATAAGCAATGCAGCGAGACGAGACGGACCAGGGTGTAGCAAAGACAAAAAGACAAAAAAGACAAACTGAACAAGAAACATCAAAAATCATTTGAAATTTAGTCGTTTCCGATCATATTGGTTTGCACATTTCAGATTTTGGTCTTAGAATTATCAGTGCTTAACTCTGTCTGTTTTGAGGCCATATCCAGTGGTTGGTTCGTCTTTTTTTTATGTAAGTCTTGTCCCTTTTAAAATTGTTTATAAAATCAGTAACTGCCCGAGAACAAGGTTCATAACAAGTGGCATTTTATTTCGGATCTAGGTATCGCACCCGCTAGGATGACAGACACCAGGTCCATCAAATCAAAACCTGTCAGTTGGCTACTGTATTCAATGCTTGGTCTGTGTTTTTCTTATGTTAGTCTAGTCCCTTTTAAACATTCTTTATAAAATCAATAACTGTTCGAGAACAAGGATCATAACCAGTGGCATGCGTCTTGTTTTGAATCGAGGCATCTCACCCATTATTATGACAGACATAGGTCCATAAAACCAGAACCTGTCAGCCTGGTTGGCTACCGTATTCAATGCTTCTTTTTTATTTATTTTTTAATGTTAGATATGTCTTTTTGTAAAGTTTGTCAAATTAAGGTTCTGAACTGGGGGCATTCATGTTATATTGGATCGAGGGTGCCAACGACTATTGAGGGAGACAGGTTCATCTCTCCGCAGTCATAAACGAGGAACCAAATTCCCTAGTAGTTAGTCGTTTTCGAACATTCAGGTCTGACTACCCTCGTTTGTTAGGTCAGTCTGTGTACAGGTGTAATGAAATTAGCGACAAGAGATATCAATACGGAAAACCTAAAATTAACCAGTGAAGCTAGGTGTGTGTGTGTGTGCGTGTGAAGACGGAAACTACGGAACTTTGATTAATCTCAACGAATAAACTTTACAATTTTTTCCTTATCAAATGTTTATTAAATATTTTTTAAATACACCCACGAAATTATTTAATATTGTTCTGATCACAATCATTTAAGGTTTTTAGTTGAGATGGAAAAAAGTCAATGGCACGAGCGGGATTCGAACCCACGAGCTTCGGCTAGACCGCTAGTAGGCCGCTGCTCTACCACTTGAGCTATTGTGACCGCGATCCACTCGGACACCAACTTCCCATCTCAACCCCACCTTTTGCATTTTCCCTCCTTTTTGCCATTTTTCAAAATGGATCGAGGTCACGATAGATCAAGTGGTAGAGCAGCGTATGACATAGAACCTATAGTTCATATTTTACAAATTTTTTAAAATTTATCGCCATGTGGTTCCAACCTGAAATTTCAGCAATGAAAAATGGCCAGCAGTCTAGGTCACTTGGTCATAATTCCCTCGATGCATAATAATTTGCAGTCTATTTAGACGCCACCTACAGTGAATTCACTGTTTTAAGTCAATCTTGTCCTTTAATGTATATGATTGTGCAAATTAACGATGTAGATATTTAGTACATTTCATGAAGGCACGTCACTGGTTCATCATTATTACCATCATTATCTATCCCTTTCATACGTGATTTTATTTTGGTGCAATCTTCCTTTAGTCTTTGTGTTTATGACAGTAGCGTCCTTTTTAGAATTTGCCGTAATGTAACTGGCAAAATAAAAGCACCTGAAATTGTAGTTTTGACCACAAAGATGAAGCCGACCAGGACGATTGGAAACGTCTCGACTACAGGGCCATCATCCCAGCGATGTCCACATGAATACTCAGTTGTTTCAGCTGCATATGACATAAAACCTACTTTACAATTTCACCCATTTCCTGATGATCAGAAATTACCAGGAACATACAGTCACATCTGGTCATATTTCCCCCGATACATAATAATTTTTCAGTCTACAGTTACAGCCATCCACAGTGAGTGCACTGTTTTATGTCAATCTTGTCCTTTAAAATTTATGATTGTAAAAATCATCATTTAGTACATTTGATGGGTCATGTCACTCGTTCATCACTATTAACATCATTATTATCAGTGAAAGACTAAACGCATATCAACCATCACCATGCAGTTTTCAACACGAAATCTCACAAAAAAGGTTGTAATTTTGACATTTCCCTACATTGCTTTATATGCTATTCTCGTTTGATCTGTGTGCTTCGGAGCTACAGACGAGATAGGTTAAAATTTCCTCGAGATCCGTTTTCAACCTGAAATCTAACCAATCTCGCTTCTCATCATCCTAATCTTTATATTATCCCTGGTTTTGGTCATTCAGCTTGTTCAAATCTTCAATGGTTTGCCTTGGTGATATTAAGTAATACGTATTTATATGTTTGTTAAAAATAACTGTCCACTTGACAAAAACTAGGAAGACCTGAGACGATAATTTCTAACAGATTTATCACCCAACTTTTTTCTTTTCCCTTTATGTAGCTTTAAAGGGTGAAAGTTTGCGACGTTTCTATGATTTTGGCAACATTTTCGTGTCGGTTTGATCATTCAAAATTTTTTTCTGTTATTAATATAAAAGGTACATCGATTGTCATCATGCAATTCTCAACACGAAATATCACAAGACATTTGTAATTTTGTCGTTGATCATCTTGGCCATTCAGCCGTCGTTTTGGTATGTCATTCTATTTTGGTAACATCTTTCTTTAGTGTGTATTTATGACAATATGTGTGGTGATTAGTAACCGTTAATCGATATTTATTTAGAAATCGTGAGATGGGGTCTGGTGTGATGGAGGTTTCAGAAAAACATTTTCTTTATCGTGCCAACGTTTCGATCTTTATTGAGATCATCTTCAGGGCTCAACGTGTTTGTCTTCTGTGTAATTGTGTGAGGACACTCTCGACACGACACGCATGAATGGCACAATTACACAGAAGAGAAACACTTTGAGCCCTGAAGATGATCTCAATAAAGATCGAAACGTTGGCACGATAAAGAAAATGTTTTTCTGAAACCTACATCACACCAGACCGCATCTCACGATTTCTGAATAATTATCGATTAACGGTCACTAATCACCACACAAAAATTAATATATTTTTTGGCCCACAAGGGAAAACTGGCCACGATGAAAAGGCGAACAAATAAACAAACAGTGTGGAATGTAAATTTTATACGTTTTTTTATCCGTCCAAAGACTTGCCGGTGATTTTTCATGTCTACGACCCAAAGATTTTTTCAAAATTGCCTATTTACCATTATTTAAATTTAATTTTGATCAAAATTTCCCAGTCTTTGAATAACAAAACATTAATTATTAGTCACAAGTCACAAGTTTTTTCACATCCTACATGTATTTGCAAAATTTAAACAATGTGTATAAATCCCAGGCACTGAAGATGAGCTCAATAAAGGTCGAAACGTTGTCACGATAAAGATAATGTTTTTCTAAAGTAAAATGTTTTTATATGTTTGTTAAAAATAACTGTCCACTTGACAAAAACGAGGAAGACCTGAGACGATAATTTCTAACAGGTTTATCACCAAACTTTTTTCTTTTCCCTATACGTATCTTTTTAAAGGGTGAAAGTTTGCGACGTATCTATGATTTTGGCAACATTTTCGTGTCGGTTTGGTCATTCAAAATTTTTTTCTGTTATTTTATGATTAGTGAACACTCTCAACACGAAACGCAAGAATGGCACAATTACACAGAAGACAAACACTTTGAGCCCTGAAGATGATCTCAATAATGATCGAAACGTTGGCACGATAAGGAAAATGTTTTTCTGAAACACACATCACACCAGACCGCATCTCACGATTTATGACAATAGTTTATGTAATGCAACTGGGCAAATAATAGCACCAAAATTGTATATTCGACAAAACCAGAGACCAAGTGAACCAGGACTATTGAAAACGACTTGACTACAGGGTCATTACTTCAGCGACGTCTAAATTAAATCGCAGTCTGTTGTTTTGACTGCATATGACATAAAACCTATAATTTATAATTTACAAATTTTATAAACTTCATCGCAATCCGGTCCCAACCAGAAATTTCACTAATATTTTGATGATTGATGATCAAGGATGATAAGTAACCAGGAACATATGATGTGATTAACTTCCTATCATCTTATTCCCTCAGTGCTGTGGTCTATCCGTCTACTTATGTCTATTAAAAATAACTGTCCATTTGACAAAAACTAGGATAACTAGACGATAATTGTAACTGGTTTATCACCCCACAGACTTTTTTCTTTTCCCTTTAGGTATATTTAAAGGGTGGAAGTTTGCGACGTTTCTTTTATTTTGGCAACTTTTTTGTGTCAGTTTGATCATTCAACATATTTTTTCTGTTATTAATATAAGATCCCTTGATTAACTTCACACAGTTCTCAACACAAAATCTCACAAAACATTTGTAATTTTTTCGTTGATCATCTAGGTCATTTTGCCATCGCTATGATATGCCAGTCTATTTTGGTAACATCTTCCTTTGGTGTGTGTTTATGACATTGGTTTATGTAATGTAACTGGCCAAATAATAGCACCAAAATTGTATATATGACAAAACCAGAGACTAAGTGGACCAGGACTATTTGAACGACTTGGATATATGCCTATCACCCAACGGACGTCCATAGGAAATTTCAGTCTGTTGTTTTGGGTGAATATGACATAAAACCTATGCTTCATGCTTTACATATTGTTCACATTACCGATGTCTAAATTGAAAATAAGCCCAAAATCAAGAAAATGAATGGAATTCATTTCAGAAATATCCATGAGAATGATTGACAGGTAGCACAATAACCCTTTGTTTTCTCGAAACATTAAAGATTCTCCACAGCCTACCCGTGACACGTTTTTAAAAAAAGAGGAAAAGACCCCGGAATGAGTGAGAGTGGAAGGCTGCCGGGGAAAAAATAACGCTAATAATGCGGTATTCACTTTTTGCCCCTTGTATGACGGGGGGTGGGGGATTTTTGTAGCGCTTCAATGGTCTATGATAACTTCACGCCTTCGGGAACCTAATGATTGCCTTCTTTTAATATCTTCGGAGTCTTTCGTGCTTTTTTTAATATCGATCCCGCGGGGGAAATCGGTCTTGGACGATCCCACGGGCACCGGCGTGGGAGAGCGGACCCCCATTCATGGATAATCCCTATAAGATTGTAAGAAGAAGAAAAAAAACAGCAAAGAACTACAAAATTCTGGTACGTAGGATTGTAATTTCAGACAATCTCTTAGAACAAGGGTCGTGAGAGAAATCACTAATTTAACGTTTTTAACACCTAGTTATCAATTTCACGCATAAATGTTGACAATCTCAAAATTATATTCACCCCTTAGATAAAAGATATACAAAATATATACAAGGCCTTAAAAAAAACCATAATGATGATGAAAAGTCCGCTTGAAGGAAATTAAACCTTCTCCCCCCTGCGGGAACCGAGTAAAGTGCCTGGGACATTAGCAGAGTGCCATTTTGCAAGATCCTTAATTGTCCTTTTCCATTTGCGCCTTGTAGGCTTTTTGTCTCCCCGCGGGCCGCTGCAACAAAATGTTATTACGAAATTAGCATGGGGGGGAGCAACGGTCAGTCCTGTTTATCAAAGGGAAAAAAACCGGCACCCTTTTAAGACAACTGGACTAGGGCCGTTCCCACTGGTCATTAAACCCTTCGGCTACTTTGCATATTTTTTACTTATTGTTTACACACCAACGGTCACCTGGTTACTTCGTCATAAAAGAATAATTTAATATATTATATTAATAACAAAAAAAAATTGAAAGATCAAACCAACACGAAAATGTTGCCAAAATCAAAGAAACGACGCAAATTTCCACCTTTTACATATGAACCAAGAGAAAAGAAAAAAAGGTCTGTGGGGTGATAAACCAATTACTATTATTGTCTCAGGTCATCTTAGTTTTTGTTATGTTGACAGTTATTTTTAACAAACATATAAAAAACCTTTTACTTAATATCACCAAGGCAAACCATTGAAGATTCGAACAAGCTGAAAGACCCAAACCAAGGAAAATAAAAAGATCAGGATGATCGGAAGCGAGATTGGTTAGATTCCACCCTTTAAATATGAACCAAGAGAAAAAAAAGTCTGTGGGGTGATAAACCAGTTACAATTAATGTCTCAGGTCATCTTAGTTTTTGTTATCTTGACAGTTATTTTTAACAAACATATAAAAACCTTTTACTTAATATCACCAAGGCAAACCATTGAAGATTCGAACAAGCTGAAAGACCCAAACCAAGGAGAATATAAAGATCAGGATGATCGGAAACGAGATTGGTTAGATTCCTCCCTTTAAATATGAACCAAGAGAAAAGAAAAAAAAGTCTGTGGGGTGATAAACCAGTTAGAATTATTGTCTCAGTTCATCTTAGTTTTTGATATGTGGACAGTTATTTTTAACAAACATATAAAACCGAAGCACACAGACCAAACGAGAATAGCATACAAAGCAATGTAGGGAAATGACAAAATTACCACCTTTTTTGTGAGATTTCGTGTTGAAAACTTGGTGATGGTTGATATGCGTTTAGTCTTTCACTGATAATAATGATGTTAATAACGAGTGACATGACTCATCAAATGTACTAAATATCTACAATGATGATTTTCACAATCATTGACATAAAACAGTGCCCTCACTGTGGATGGCTGTAACTGTAGACTGTAAAATTATTATGTATCGGGGGAATTGTGACCAGATATGACTGTTCCTGATAATTTCTGATCATCAGGAAATTGGTGAAATTGTAAAGTAGGTTTTATGTCATATGCAGCTGAAACAACTGAGATTTCATGTGGACATCGCTGGGATGATGGCCCTGTAGTCGAGACGTTTCCAATCGTCCTGGTCCGCTTCATCTTTGTGGTCAAAACTACAATTTCAGGTGCTTTTATTTTGCCAGTTACATTACAAAACTTATAAAAAGGACGCTACTGTCATAAACACAGAGACTAAAGGAAGATTGCACCAAAATAACATCACGTATCAAAGGATGGAAAAATGTCGACGATGAACGGAAGCGACAAAATCATAAATGTTTTTTATGTTAGAATGATGTTCGGGTTACAAGTTTTGTTCAAATATAGAAAATATCTATGCTGATGAACTTTCACATTAACAAAAGCGTTAAAGAACAAGGTTGACTTAATGACAGTTCACCCACTGAACCTATATGGACGACAGACCGTAGCCTTGAGGTAATAAGATGATAGGAAGTTTACCAGTTTCCAATCACCCTTGATCATTTCAGGTTTGAATTGAAAATGAAATTTCAAGTTGGAAACCCATGAATCCGGCCCACTGGTGATATGCTTGTAGGTTGTCAGAAATCGTGATGTATCTTATATCAAATTTCCATGATTGTTATCGGCCATATTCTTAGTAAATTTTCCATTTACGAACGCATAAAAGGGAAGTGATTGAAATCACAACACACAGTCTAACCACTAAAGATAGAGCCAAAACTCTCTGGCAGACCAATGCACCAAGTAGGTACCTTAAGACCAGGATAATGTGAAGTGACCGAACTTCCACAAGGACCACACACGCACGCACGCACGCACGCACGCACGCACGCACGCACACACGCGCACACACACACACAGATATATATATATATATATATATAGCCTCTCTGTGTTGTCATATTGACAGTAAGATAGTGTTGATAGATTGGCATACCAGCTTGATAGACGGAAATGACTAAACTACACGAGGATTCGGTTCCTCGTTGAGGACTTCGGGGAGATTAACTTGCTGCCTGCCACCAGTGGGTTACGCGTTTGATCAATTGAGGAGCCATAACTCCAGCATAACACCATGAATCACCTCTTCAAAACCTGGACTTAGCAAACTTATAAGAGACATGTTTAACATAAAAAACACAGGACAACCACTGAATACCGTGTCCAACCAAACTGACCCTTATGAACCTATGGACTGTCACAATGCGTGACGGGGGCGTCGGTGGCCGCAACGGTTTAGGCGTTGACACCGAGCTCATTACTGTAATGTAAAGATCCCGGGTTCGAATCCAGCGGCCCTGCATTCGAACTCGACATACTTACAAAGGGATTTTTTTTAAAACACCAGCACCCTGAGGGTTGATATGACCTTTGCTATTGCGAACCCTCGTAAAAAAAAGTGGGTGACACGCTTCAGTCCAAAATAAAACGTATGCCACTCTTTATCAATCTTATTTTCTGGTAGGTACAGATTTTACAAAATAATTTAAAAAGGACAAGATTAACAAAAAAACCCAGACCAACCACTGAATCTGGTACTCACCCAGACTGATAGATTTAATCATTGACAAAATTAAAACTAGGTTGATCTGAAATGTCCTAACTGCAAGGAACTTTTCAGTTTATTTGTTCAGGTCTTTGAAATGATGAGCCTGTTCTTGGTAATTTCTGAATTGGTAATTTGGTCCGCTTTTTCTCGCTGCTTTTGGTCTGTGTAATAATTAAAAACGAACTTTAGCTCTGCCATAACTCCGTAATGGGACTAACGCCATATCTTGGCACCGTCACGTATGTTGTGTCACTTCATGGATAAATAAGTGGGTTATATCAGTTGATTACAAAAACATAATAAAATACAGACCAAACAATGAATATGGTGGCAGACAGGTAGACCTAACCAGGAAAGATACGAAGATCATGATGACCCTGTTGTCTGTCATTAGTGGGTGACACTTTTGGTCCAGTATAACATGAATGTCACCACTTCAAAACCTCTCTTTACCAAACTGATGTAGGTACCAAAGCAAAGACAGGTTTAACGTAAAAAACCAGACCAACCACTGAATACGGTGCCCAACCACTCTGACAGAATCTAACCCTGAGGAATCTATTTATCCAACTCGTTACCAACTATGGTTTTGGGCAGATACTGATTTTACAAATAAATAAATAACCTATATGGTCTGCCAGTGGGTGTCATGCCACAATCATTGATTCATTTACAAAATAATTACAATTCAATTATTCAATTCACTCATACATATACTTTAAAAGGGACAAGACTAACAAAAAAACCCAGACCAACCAAATATGGTGCTCACCCAGACTGATAGATTTAATCATTGACAAAATTAAAACTAGGTTGATCTGAAATGTCCTAACTGCAAGGAACTTTTCAATTTATTTATTCAGGTCTGTGAAATCATGCACCTGTGCCTGGACATTTCCGAATTGGTAATTTGGTCCGCTTATTCTCTCTGCTTTTGTTCTGTTTGATAATTAAAAACGAACTTTAGCAGTAATCGGACTAACGCCATATCTTGTCACCGTCACGTATGTTGTGTCACATCATGGATAAATAAGTGGGTTATATCAGTTGATTATAAAATCATAATAAAGTACAAACCAAACAATGAATGTGGTGCCAAACAGACTGGTAGACCAAAGCAGGAAAGATATGAAGATCATGATGATCATAAAGCCGACGATTCTCGTGTTTCATGAGGTAGATAGGTAGATCGTTTCCAATAATCCTCGTCCGCCTATCGACTTTTTTGTCGGAATATAACTCTGTATAATTTTAGCCAAATGTCAGTTATTACAATTTCACATTTTGGACAATGACAAACAACTAGAGATTGCACACCAATAAACTTAATTAATCATCGATAATACGCAGGCCATAAAGATAATCAAATTAATCCCTGCATGCATCCCAACTTTTGCAGTCAAAAAAATCGAAACAGAGAGAAACAGCTCCGATGCTAAAAAATATATCTTAATCAACTTCTTAACTAACCCCTTAATTAGTCAATGTAGCTCTATAAACCCATTTTTGAATTCTTAACTAACCCCTTA